>NC_137789.1:7032357-7070856 GCF_963383645.1 Muscardinus avellanarius | reverse complement strand
TACAATGTACACTTTCCCTACACCAAAGTGGTTAAGTGCTATTTGTCTATCTCCTAATGTGTAGACAGTAGAGCTATACATCACACTTCCTGGATGAACCTAACTGCTATAATTTTAAGTGTTCATATTTCTAATACCCACACAATTTGACTTGAACAAGCCTCTATGTATGAGTAAAAATTATGAATTATTTTTAGGTGTGTGTAAGATGTATCAACAGGCCCAGCAAAGAACACAGAGAAAGTAGGCATAAAATCCCCAAGTGGGAAAACTTTGAAGTTAAGCAGTGGGACAAGGTAAAGGTAAGGACTGCAGATATTACATATCTCAGGGGAGATAATTCATGCATGTGTGTGTGTGTCCATGAGAGAGTACACTTAACTAATGTGCATGTGTGTGAGAGTATGTGTTGGCAGCATGCCTTCAAGAACTGTTGAAACTCCTGAAAACTAGGAACACTAAATTGCATTTAGAGGTAAGAGAAAACACTACATAAAATATTTATTTTTAAGAAATTTTATTAAGTATAACATATATCATGTAAAGTGTATAAATAATTAGGACAAATATTTACAGATTAAATATATTAATGTCACCAATATCCAAAACAAAGAGCAGAACATTACCAGAAATAATGACTCTTCTCCTGTTCCCCTTCCTCTCCTCAAAGACAACCATGGCTCTGACTTCCCAATCTGTGTGTGTTTGATCTGTTCTTTCAACTTCACATAAAGCACATGTAGCTCTCAATCTTTTGCATCTGGCATCCATCACTCATGTCTTTTGTGAGATTCATTAGAGGCACTGAGGAAATTAACAGTTTTTCTTTAAATATCCTCATCACTGAATAGTCTTTCTTTGTGGGAATAAATTTTAATTTATCCAACCTTCTGTTGCTAAACATGTGGGAAGTTTACAGTTTTTGGCTAGTGTCTATAGTGCTTCTATCAATGTTCTTACAGACTGTGTTTGGTGAATATAGATATGTCTTTATGGAAACAGTATAAGAGGAGAAAAATTGCTGGGTCATAGTATGTGTATGTGTTTATCCTTGATTGATCCAGGTAGACAGTTTATTGAAGCTTTTGTATCAGTTTATATTTCCATCACAAATATTCAAGAATTGCAGTTGCATGACACTCACATTAGCATTTCACAATCTACATTTAGCATACAGGTGGCTGTCAGGTACATTCTAAGCACTAATCTAAAATGATGCCTCCAGCACTAACTCATGGTATTGCCTTGGCTAATTATTTAGCATCTCTGTGACTCAGTTTTCTTATATATGCTAATAAATGATAATAATATGTATGCATGTATATTTATCCTCTTAAAACACTGAAGTAATAATTATTCAAATAAAATATAGTGTAAATTTAAAACCTAGATGTAAAGAAACTACTTATCACTCATCCATTACCAACATTATCTATCAGTTGGTATCACTGCCATTAGGAAACTCTCATCTGCTAGAAAACTCATTTGCACATGATGGATCAAGGTTAAAACAGCCTCAAAAGACTCACACACTTGCAGAACTGGCCTACAAGAAATGTCTCAGGTATTTAGCACCTCAACAAATTTCCTGATATTCATGTCAAAGTTCTACTTCCAATATTGTATTTAGACATAACTCAGGAATGTAGAAAAATGTCTCTACATAAACCAGTGTCTGTGTCTTGTGACAGATGATTGAGTAAATTTCAGTTCTATATATAAGATAGATATAGATTACATATAGATATATATTATACATAGATAAAGATATCAGGAGGGATTAGCTCTTTTCATAGAAGATTTTCACTGGGAATCTTTTATAGGGTTCTAAATACTTCCCATGCTCATATCTTCCTAGCTCTACTCTCCTTGGGAATTACTTGATCATAAGTTATATCTTTGTCATATGACTCTTGCTCTGGTGATCTCTAATTCTGAATGCACTTGTTAACTTCTCATGATGAGTATCTCTTATCAAAGGCTTCTATGAGAGTTCTATTTAGCAGAGATTCTCCCAATTGGATAGATATTGAAATGCACTCAGAATTCGCCTTGGAAGATTTGAATATGAGATCTCAAATAGGAGTCAGGAAAAGCAGTAGCAATGGGAAATCAGAAAAAAAGGGGAAATCAGAATAGGAAGATGGATGCAGAATGCAGGCAGTTATTTCAAATCCTGATTCCTTGAAGTATAATCATTGACAAGTAATTTACTGTCTCTCAGAATCTGTTTCCTTATTTTAAGATCTGGATAATGGTAATGATACCTAATACAAGGTTATAATGAGGCTTAAATGAAGATGTTTTCTAATATGTTCCAAGTCTGAGAAGACCCTCTAGGCATCCACTACTTTAGTTATTTTCCAGTGTGCTTTGCATATAATTCAGAGTTATGGCATCTTGCTGAGATCATTTTTTCACGCACCTTCTCCATGTGTATGGATAGCTCTCTGTCCTTGAAAACTTGCTTTAATGTCACCTCTGCTCATTGTTCTTGCTGATTCCCTGGCCCAACATCAAATTGGCAATGCCATCACCTGTGTCCCCAGAAAGCCATATATATGTCTCCTTCCTCTACCTTTCTGTGCACCTAAAAACTATGAGTTTCCCAAGGGCAAAGACTGGATCCTTTTCATCTTTGTATCTCAAGAATAATGCTAGACAACCTGAGAAGAGCTCACTTTTTCATCATAGATAACATATGTTAAATAATTCTGCAAATTATTATCTAACAAAGGGACAAGGAGGCTGTTGCAAATGCATAAAACAGACAAGTTCTTCTGATGGGTAGAATGGTTTCTTTTCCTTATTGTACTTCCTTATTCTCACCAGAATCTTTTGTTATATTGTTATCTTTCTCCTTTTTTGCTTTACATTTCTACAGTCTTCTCTTTCCATATATGTTGCAAAAATCTTTGAACTAGGTTTCCTTTTGGGTTCTTATTTCTAGTTAAATGTTTAAATGATTGCATATTTCGAGTGCTGATTTATAGCTGTTTCCATAGATACCTGATCATAATGGCTAATTAACTGAACATGTTTTCAGAAGTCCTTTGAATGGCATTTCTGCAATAATAAATATCCAGCTTTTATTCAATTAGTACATTTTTCTAATTTCTCTCAGGCAACTTTCATAACTGCTACATGATGTCTTGCTTCAATAGATAAAATGCAACAGGACCAGGGTAATCTTTTGATCCCTGTGTGAAGGCAGTTTCTGCTCATTGCTCCACCTCAAAGTCATCTTTTTTCCTTTTAATGAACTCCCTGAGTGGAAGGCTCAACAACAATGCACACTTGAAAAGCACATTTTAGGTTAAAAAAGTACTTTTCCACATATTAATCCATTAAAACTTCACAGAGCCTAGGGATATCAGAATAGCTATCATCCTCATTTTACAAACCATGGTATGGAAGCTCCTTCAGTGAAGAAGCACGCACAATAAATAACCTTGAAATCTCCTAGTGCCTGGAGTTGTGGGTACTCAGCAAACATTAATTTGAACTAAATAACTCACCTAAGATTATAGAGGTGAGAAGTTTTGTGAATGGTTTAGAATCTTTCTTCCTTTTGATCCATCACACTTTGGTATTGCTCTCTTTCTTTCTTTCTCAATTTGTATTGAATTCTCCATTTCTATATCCCATTTTCATTATCTGTACACCTGTTGAAGTTACAAGGCTCAAATTGAAGCCTTCTGTATTCCATTAATTCAAAACACATTCACTGATAACCTAGTATCTTACAGGCACCATAGATAAAAAAATGATAAATGCTATCTGCACCTTCAAGTAATCAACTCATTCTTGTGTTTTCCCCAAATGCTTTCTTCGGTATCTGCTCACAACAGATGCTCGCTAACTATTTTTTTTTTGGAATGTGTAACCAAAATAAACATTAAGTAAAAATTCTCTATCTCTTGATATTTATCAAATATATTGTGATTGGTTGAGGTGGCCTTTACTGTGTTTGTCCTGATCACTGAAATTCTCTTCTAATTTTCTAAATACCACACACACATTTTCTGAGAAGAAATTCTCTGAATTAAGCTGAATGTTTAAACAAAAAGAACCATTGGCAAAAACTATCTTTATCAAGCATTCTTAGGTTTAAGTTTCATGCTACAAGGAATATGTAAAAACAACATCCAATTTACAAGTGGGGAAATGAAGAATCCCATAGGTGAATAACTTTACCAAGTTCACACAGTGGTTGTCAGAGACAGAAGATGAACTTTTATCTTGCTAAATCCAACACCTATATCCAATTATTTAAGTAAATACCTAAACAGGTTATATTTCTGTTGGGTATCATGTGATGTTTTTATGTGTGTATTCCTTTTATAATGTTCAAATCAAGGTAAATATTTCTATCTCCTCATTTTAAAATTTTAAGTTAGAAGCATTCAAAATTATTTTTGTAAATGTAGAGGACATTAGTATTATCTATAGTCAGAGTACTGTGCAACAAAACACCTAAACTTTTTTTCTCTAACTATAACTTAATTCATATCCAGGAACCTTTCCCAATACTCCCTCTCCTTCATTGTTATGGAAATTCTGAATCAACCTCAGTTGGAAGCTGGCAATTTTTATACTTTTATTGCTACATTGTAATTATACATATTGAGGTTCAAAATAACAGAAATATACATAACAAACAGTAATTGATCCCACTCCATTTCTCCTCCCTCCCCATACATGTTAGTGAGATTGGAAGGGATACCTTTATATATGAATATACCATTATTTGAACAGTTTTCCCTTCATCAGTTCTCATTTCTCCCCTCTCCATCCCCTCCCTCATTTTCTTTCCAATATTATACTAATCTTTTTATCCCTATTTCTGAAGTCTTCTTTTTTCCCTCATTTTTCTCCCCAGCTTCCACATATATGTGAAAATAAATTAACTTTGACTTTCTGAGACTGGTTGATCTCAGTCTATTTTCCAGGTCTTTTTTTTAGCATATTTTCCTCATTTATTATTTTTTTCAAATGATATATTTTATCTTCTTTGTGGCTGAGTAAAATTCCATTTTGTAGATATAACACATTTCCTTTATCCATTCATCTGTTTATGAAGACCTAGGCTGGTCCCATGATTTGATTCTTGTGAACTGTGCTGCTATCAACATGGGTCTACATATATAATTATAGTGTTCCAATTTTAACTTTTTTGGAAAGATTATGAGAAATGGCATAGTGATTCACATAGTGGTTTCATTACTAGTCTTTCCAGGGACCTCCATAATGGAGCTCTACAGTGGCTTTACTAATTTACTCTACCACCAATAGGAGTTCCTATTTCCCTATGTCCTCTCCACCAATTCTTACTGCTTGTATTCTTGATGATTGGTATTCTAACTGGAGTTAGAAGGAATCTGAGGGTAGTTTTTATTGCCATCTCACTGATTACTAATGATACAAGTTCTTCATATATTCTAGATATTAGTCCTCTTACTTTTTAAACCAATATCTCTACCCAGGTACTTTACATTTGTTGATGAATAATAAAAGCAAAAATGGAGTAAAAGGGAAGAACAGGTGTCTCTTTTCCTTTTTTGTGTGTGGATTTTCTGTCACTTGGAGCTGAGTACAAAGCATTGCTTCTGTTCTCCTTCAAATTTTTATATCTCCCTTTCCTCTTTTCTCCCATTTCCCTCCTTGCTCATGTGCATTTACAATCTTGTATAATGATGTCATCTTTAGTCTTTCCCCTCCCCCACTACCGGGCATTGTGAGCACTTAGAATTAGGAAAGATTATTTAATTTACATACCAGGTATGCACACAGGATCTGACTAGCAATCACTGTCAAGGATGCTTGTTGAGGGAATAGACACACATGTTACTGGAAGACACAAGCAAGCGATAATAGCACTATTCATCGTGAAAGTTCAGGGATGGCATAGAGTACTGATGTAAGGGAAAAATAAAAAAAAGGAGTATAATAAACTGAAAACAATAAATCAGAAGCAATTATTTTAAAGCTTTAGAGATTTTCATATATATATATATGTATGTATGTGTATATATATATATATATATATATATATATATATATATATATATATATATATAAATGTATTTAAGAGAGATGAGCCCAATGTGAAGACCTCTCTCTCTGGTCAAAGACAAAAGCCATCAAGTTTCACAGAGAAGAGTCATTGTATGATTTAGAAAGGTGATCAACTGTCTGATCCTGATTGATTAGTTGATGTGGAGCCAGCTGTGCTGACACCTGAGCCTGAAGTTCAGTCCGGGAGCTCAGAGGGGATACCAGTGGCTTTCACATCTGTCTGCTTCCCACTGACTCTGAGCAGTGTGTTGAAAATCTCAGATTTCTTTTGCAGAGTCCTGGTCACTTGTGATCTCATATTTTAAATGTCACCATTCTTACAGCCATAATCTAAAGACCTGACAACCTGACAGGAAGATTTATCTGTTCATGGTTTAGTTCATGTGAGGCCAGGGACCATGGGTCTCAAGACATGGTGGTGGGAGATGAAGAGAAAGAAAGCATATGGATTGAGCTCTTCACATCATGGAGCCCGGAAGCAAAAGAGTGCCTTTCTCCATGGTTCCACATTTTGACATTTCTGAATCTCAGGGATTTTTTTTTTTTTGCAACTTTGGTTTCACCCTCACAACTTCACAAAGTGTCTCAATTGGCATGCTTGCAGAGATTCTGAGTCTGCCACACATTACCTGGCTTATTGGTCCTTCCTTTAAAATCTGGGGGACGCCTACATGGCCCTCTTTTCTAGCAAAGCCAGTATTACACTGATTCTTAGATGAGCTGCCAACAAAAAAGGCTATGATGCCTTCCTTAATCATTGCCGCTGGACCCTTATTAATCACAGGCCCTGGGCCCGCTCCATCCAGGCAGCCACTGGCCCCAAGTGCATTAGGCCTTCCCTGGGCCTGACTCCATCTGTTGCCTCAATCATAGCCATTGCACTACCCCCAATCATGGCCATCTCTTTCTTCCTTTCTATAATTTTCTTCCTTTCATGACATCATCTCTCTGATCCACCAGCTTTACACATGCCTCTCTTTTTCTGTGTGGATTTTCTGTCACTTGGAGCTGAGTACAAAGCATTGCTTCTGTTCTCCTTCAAATTTTTATATCTCCCTTTCCTCTTTTCTCCCATTTCCCTCCTTGCTCATTTTATTACAATCTTGTATAATGATGTCATCTTTAGTCTTTCCCCTGCTTATCTATGAAGTCTTTCTGCTTTACTTACACTCTCAAAATTCTGTGTACATTTTGCTGAACGTGGACATCAATATCCATAATGCAGTTTAGATATTTTGCTGTGTTGGTATTTCCTTCACCAGTTTATTCAGCTTGTCTTTAAATTCAGTCTCACACAAAGTTTCAGGACATGGAAAACATGTGGATAATTTCTCTGCCAAAGTGTAATACATGTGGCCTCTACTCCATTTCTGTCTTTGCCATCCAAAATCTCCTGAGCACAATCTGGCTCTTCTAATTTTCTCTCACAAACCAGTTCCAAAGAGTCACAGTCTACATAGTCATACTTAGATTAGGTCATGACCCTATTTTCCTGGTACCATTTTCTGTACCCATCAGCATTCTTACAGCCATGATAAATAGGCCTGGCAATATAACTTTTGCGAATGGTTTAGTTCATATGAGGCCGGGAAGCAGAGAAAGGAAGGGAACATGAGATGTGCTCCTATCATCATGGAACCCAGAAAAAAAGAAAGAGAAAACAGGGATCCACTCCTTTCAGCCACACACTACTGGCTCCGGAGACCACCCAGATTAATCTATTACAGTGGATTCACCCACTTTCCCGACTCACCTATGTGAACCCTAGATATTAACAAATGACCTTTTTAGGGGATATTTTATAACACATACCATTCTGGTGGGAGTGGTAACTGGAGGAGTCTGGGTGCTCTTGCTCATGGTTAAACAAATACGTCCTTGAACATTTGAAAGAAGAGAGGTACCAAAAGGAAGAGAAGGCAGACAGGGCTAGGGGACACAGAAGAGTGGATGCCTGTGGAGGCTCCCAGGAAGAGAGGAGGCATGTTCTGCTTTCTTCAAAGGGGGGTCCTGTGAAAGTGATATTATTATGTATCTAATTTCAGAGCCTGGGCAGAAGACCATATGTCCAAGGAAGAGAATACTGCTAAATGCTAAATATTAGCTTCTATTAACCCTGACACCACAGATGCCAATGGCGTCTCTAGTGCCTGTTGTAAAACCACCAGAAAGCAGAACATCAGAAGACCCAAGAATTGCCAGAACTGATCATATCCTCTTTAATTGTCAGTGTGGGATATGAGTCTCCTTGTCTTATTTTCTTTTTGTTTGAGGGCATAAGATACTAACTGAACTCAGGCCATCTGTCTTCATAAATAAGATTAACTATTAACATGCTTACTAAGATCTACATGTTTACTTAATTATTATTATTATTTTTATTATTAATGGAGGCAGCATTGGCCAGTGTTTTTCAAATATTGTATTAGCCATTACTAGTTCAATTAAACTCTGTAGTCTTGAAGTTTTTCATTTCAAGATTAAGGATAATAATAGAATCTACCTCTCAATTATTAAGAAGGATATTTAGACAATGTATGTCACATTTAGCATAGGATTTTATGTTGCGATTGTTTATTAATATCGATGATAATAGAAGTATCAACAGTCAAAATTTTGTTTGTATTACACATACCAGGGAACAGGCATATTTCTAATAATTATACAGGTGAAACTTTATGATATTTTTTGAATAAGAATGGACACTTGAGGGATCGGGTAATGTGGAGAAAGAGAGCATCATGGTACTGCCCAGATAAAGGCATTTGAGTACACTGTTAACTCCTGCCCAAACAGTATCCATTAGATACCAGCTCCCTCATTTCTGTGAGACTCCAGAGAGGCAGGCAGGCTAATGTTCCCTGCCTCTAACCCCTCATCTCAAAATATTCCTCAAATGATTTTTTTCCTGACATGATTTGAAAGCCTCAATGGCAGGGTCATTCTTATATGTTGGTCCCAGGACCAGTTTTCTCCCTTCATTCAGTATGACAGTTCTCTGGTTGGCAAGCTTTGCTATGGAACCTCATTTGGTTTGGCCTATGCTTGCATGAGTAATAGACCCCAAAAATATGTGGGTTCAGATGTGTGAAGTGTTTTAAATTTCCAAAACTTGAAAGAGGAGAGCTGAGTCTGCCACTGTGCCAGTGCTAGAGGTAAAACTAACAAACATTCCGTTTTCAGACCCAAAGCCTATTAAAGCAGCAATGCTCTCACTTTGTACAAATACAACTATATAGGGTGTGAGGGAGGGATCTGAGCCAGCCATCTCTGTACCTCTTTTTGGGTGCTGTTGGGCCTCTGAGGAAGCCCAACTTTGGGAGAAGTTTGGAAACCATTATTTTGGCTCCTTGATTTTGCTCTGACATTCTGTATGGACCTGGGAATTTGACTGGAAAATAAGCACTGGTTAAAATCCAAGACTTATTGAGTGCAGCTGCATATGGCCTGGGTCCTTGCCAGTTAACTGCTTCTTTTAAAATATTTTCTTTGTTTAGTATATCACATTTTTGAAAAACAGAAAATAGCTCGTAGCATAATAAAATTACTCCAAAACGAAGGAGCATGATGCATATAATGCCCCTTGAAAATAAGCTTTGCAGATGAAATGGAATGATCTAGTTCTCTTTGTTGAGGCATTTGCTGGAGGTACTACAACTTTCATCAGTGGAGGCCTAGAGTACTAGGTGGTGAGCTGAACCAGTCTTGAGCTTTCGTTGTCATCTGGAATCTTTGCTCTGCCATTAGTTAGCTGTGTGATTTGGGCAAGTTGTGTTTGCTGTTTTCCATATCCAAATCTTAGTTTTCTCATGTGCAAATTGAAAATACAACTTAGTACATTGTGCATAAAAACTTGCTTAGCATCCTTCCGCCGACAGTGTCTCAGCTATCTCTGTGTGGTCCTGACAGTGCCGTCATAGGTGATGCTTTTTTACAGCCTTTAGCATTGCTCTCCACCCCATTACAGGGTGGCCAGTGGACTCCATCGTTCTGAACTTGGAAAAAGTTAAAGGAAAGTCACATGCTCTAAGCAGGCTCAATGATCATTCTCTCAGAGATTGTTCTATATTTGGTGGGGAAGAGAAATTTCTTTAGTTTTGATCATGAGTCCTAAGGATCTTGTTTCTCCAGTGGGGATACCTCTTTTTTCTGGTTATATCTGGACTAATAGCAAAGCTGATATGGAGGAATGTAGACCAGGAACATGGAACAGAAGAGCAAAGTTAAAGCTAACGTCAACACTCAGGTCAGTTTCTGAATACAGCTATGTATATATTTGGTTCCAATCATGGACCAGATTTGATATGTAATCAAACTGTGTCAGGCTCTTTTAATATTATTTAGATAAATGAAGTAAAAGTCTATATTGACCAATTTACCTTTAATTGACCCACACACTTTTTTTGTCATCTGACATTAATCCCCAAGACCCAGAAAATAGATATATTTGAGCAGATTACTTGAATATTGAGATTATCTCTTACTTTTTGTATTCGATGTCAATTAATATAACTTATATTGTGATTTTCAAATTTCCATTCACATATCATTATGCTAAAAATGTAATTGCCCTAAAAGGGAGACAGGAGGAATATTAAACTGATAGTAGCTCTAATGCCATTCCATTTATAATACTGTTAATCCTCTTTAATGAGAAACACAAAAGCAATAATATTTATTAAGTGTATATTGTGTCTCAGGAAATTTTCTAACTGTTAATAAGTAAATGTTTTATCTCATTTGGGTTTCACTCTGTCAAGTGGAGCTTTATCTTTATTTTATAGCTTTCTTATCCAAATATATATCACCTCTAACTGTGGTTTCTTAATCTAACATCCTCCTCGAAAACAGCAACCCATTAGAGACACTCTTCCCTTTCTGGGACCATTCAACTTGGGAGTTTCTAGTCTGAAACTATGCCTGGCATCTCTTATTACTTCAGGTAAGGAAATTGAGGCTGAAATATTTTAAATGCGTCTCCAAAACAAAGGATATTACTTTATTAATAGAAGCTATCCGTAACTGAATCTTTATTTGTTCATATTCATCTCTCCTCCACTAAAATATTATCTTCACAACAAAGTCTAATTATCTCTGCTGTCAAACCTGTGTTCTTTCTACTGTGCCAAACTGTTTCTCTAAGGAATAAAAAGTTAAAGAATTGAGAATCAGTAGTGTGCTTCCAAAAAATAAATTTGGAAATAAAATCTGGCTTTGACATTGATGTCCAAGAAAATTTTCTGTGGGATCCTTGTGTTTAGCTAATTTTTTTTCTTCTTGGAATGTCTATACCAGCTGTTTCCTCTGCTTAAATGCTTTTTTCTAAAGGCCTTCTCAGGAAGCAAGATTGGCTCCTGCTGTGCTCCTCTTCAGCTCAGACATACCCTGCTCTGAGAGGTCTCCCCTAAGCAAGCTCTCAAAATTATCCTCCCACCTGCTAAGTCTTCATTCTTTAATTTTCCTCATAGAACTTATCAGTCTCTGAATACTTATTGTATCCATGTCCTCTCCACTAAAATAGTATCCTCACAACAAAAGGAAACTTGTTTTTCTTTTTTTTTTTCCTTACTCAGAATTTCTACATCCTTAAACAGCATCGGGTACATAGTATGACTAAAACAAACAGCTGTAATCTGTTGAATGAGCTATGTTCAGTGAGTCATATTAGACCTCGGGATTCAATGAGACAAAATTTTACCCAGACATAATAATTCCACTCTCCTGATTTTTCAGAAAATGGGTCCAGATACTCCTTGTGAGTGCTGTTCTCTCCTGTCCACTGGGAGCACACATGTGGCCGGTTCAGCAGCATACTGGAGGGTCTGCAAGGGACAACTGAGAAGACTAGACCTTGAGATCTTTCTTCCAAGTGATGCTACCTTAAAGAGAAATTGCCAAACTGGAGTCTTCATGGAGGACCATATGGAACATTTAAACTGTGCTCTGCTCAGAGTCACTTAATCCAGATATGGGAACTGGAGGGGAGGGTGGGTTGGTTCAGGTCCACCATAATTCTGGGCACTGGCAAGTGCCATATCTTCCAAGGCTAGTTGTCAGCATGTTAGCCAGAATGGGTTATTCCACCCAGGTTTACTGAAGGACAGAGCCAGTAGCTAGAAAGGACCATCAGAAGGCAGAAGCAATCATCAGATTTGAGGAGAGGTGAGAGTAAGAATATGAGACAAGCCTAGAGACAGAGCCTAAAACTGGAACCTTCGTAGATCCCCTACCTATTTGAAAGTTATCACTGTGAAAAATCTAATCAGTGCAGGACAGAGATAAAAGGACAACAAGAAGCAGGGCCTGAAATTCACATAAACCTGCTTTGTTATAAATATGAATAAATGTTAGACTGAGGATCAGGGCACCTAAGTTCTAGAAACGATGCAAACCAAACATCCCTTCTTCTCAATATCCTCCACCTGGAATTAAGAGTAGTTATCAAGTCCAGTCTCTTAAAGGTCTGGGTTTTCTTCCAGAACCTCCTTTTCTTGCCTTGGCTGGTCCTTTCCTCTTAGGTTGTTTCAAATTTGCTGATTTTCTTGCTTCCAGATATACCTTCCTGTAACAAACTTTTGTCATTCTTAGAATGACATGCTTTTAAAAATCTGACTTTACCCATAATACTCTTATATGAATAAATATTTTTCAAGTCTTACCAGAGATCACAGAACACAGAATTAACATATCAAAAGATCCTTTGTGATCTGGTGTCTACCTTCTGTGCCAGGTTCTTATTGCCATAATAAATGCTTTTAAGTTCTATGAGCATGTTCCATGCATTATTTCTTCTATGGGATATTCACTTTCTTCCCTGTCTACCTGGTGAATTTCTGGCACATTCAGCCTCAAGACATCTCTTGTTTTCTTTTTGTCATCTTTTCTGAAGAGTTCCCCTCACTTACCCTGGATTGGAGGGTTCTTATGCATGTTGTTTTTGTAGCCCTTATCAGACTCTTTGGTAAATGCTATATTTTCTCTGTTGCTAGAACCCAAGAGCCTCTAGACCATAGATGGCAAGTGGCAGGGCCTCAACTGACTGATTATGGCTAAATAAATGGGTACTTATTGCAATTGAGAAAGTCAGAAGGATGGGAGAGTTGTGGGCAAGGTCTGAGTAGGATAATCCCAATTTTACAGTTTTTCATAGGAACCCAAGCTCAAGCAGTTACTGTGGAGAGAGGCCACTCTGAAATCCCATGCTAGGGAGTTTCATTAATTGAACTTTATTAGTTTAATTAGATGAGAGCCATGGTACTCAAGGAAATTAAGCCTGGCCTGGTAGGTAAGATCATGTGTTATCTCTGTGATGGATACAAAGCTTGCTTTGAAACATGTGTCCCCAGAAGGAGCAGTGTGCTTGAAACAGTTGACAACATTGGCGTATGAGGTCCTCATCAGGTACAAGTCCTGATGCAGAAGGAAAACTGTTCTGAGTAGACCTGGATCCTGGAAATAACCCAAATACAATCTCAGTCATTCTAAGAACATCTGTTGACATTGTGACCAGGACAGGTTCCTTACCTGTTAACATTTCATAACATTCCACACAAATTTTATCTAACAGGATATATATATATATATATATATATATATATATATATATATATATATATATAATTTTTTGGTGGTACTCGGGTTCCTGGAAGCCCTTCTACCTCTGGGCTACACTCCCAGACCTATTTTTTTATATTTTTATTTGGAAACAGGGTCTATTAAGCCAAAGCGGCTGGCTTTGAACCTGCGTGATCCTCCTGTCTCCGCCTCCCAAGCGCGGGGATTACAAGTGTGTGCCACCATACCTGGCTAACAGGATATTTTAAGGCAGACAGAGAGAGGGAGGGAGAAAGAGAGAGGGAAGAGGAATTAGCACAATGCAAAAAGGCAGATTGGGGAGTCCATCTGTCACTGCGCTTGGTTGACTGTGTTGGTATCTCAGGTACAGGTCAATTTTGAGTTCAGTCAAAGTCTTCAAGCTGACCTTAACCAGTGAGAACTCATCAGTGCCTCGAGGATCAGACCAGACTGAACTGAGGAATATCCCAGCAGCTCCCAGAGGCAAATGTCTGACCAAGACAACGTTAACCTCATTATCAGTGCTCAGAATGTCAAGAGTCTGTGGCAGTTGAAGCTGCAGGGGTTTTGTCTCAGGTGAGATGGTTGTGGATTTCAGGTTTCTGGGTATATTAGCACAAGATGTTGAGGTGTGTCTGATTTTTACCAAGGCAGCAGGCATTGCCCACCATATCCAGGTGCTGCTCTCTATGACTGGGCTCCTGTGTTGCCCATGATATCTAGCTGTGCCGTACCATGCCCATGCTCATAACACTGAGAGTTATGCTTGCATGTTACATAGCTGCGCATTAAGTGGAGTAAAATATTTCTTTGGTATTGATGAAGCCCTCTTTTTTTCTATGCTCTTCTTACAGAAACACCACTGTGAACTAACAGAGGTCCTTGGATCACATTTGTAAAGGCCTGGGCTGAGCACAGGAGAGCAGGCAGAATTGCAGGCGTCAATTTTCCCCTGCTGTAGCAGCTGGGTGCAAAACATGACGATCATCCATTTACATGTTTCTTCACGTGTTTGAAATTAATATCTTTCTCCAAGTTTTTAAAAAAAGGGAGAAACCATGACTGAAATTAAAACAACAACAAAACAAAAAGAAAAAACCTAAAGGCTCTAGCCAGCTGTACCCCTCCCTGTGTTTCTGACCTTGGGAAAATCATATCCTCTTTTTTCTACATTAAAAAGGGTATTTTAATCCCTGTCCTGTGTTTTTTTTCCTGGCATTTGTGAAGATTAAATGTGATAATGGTTGGAAAAGTGCTTGGAGAACTGTAAATTGATGTACAAATGGAAAGGATTAAGGGATTAGCTTCAATCCAGTAAAGATTTTCTCTTTTATAGAACAGCCCTCTAAACATCAGTCCCTATAAGCTGCAGGCACAGCACACACATACAACACACGCTCTGAATGTGTACCTTAATTTTCTCTCTTTTTTTTTCTCTAAGTAGATTTTTTCCCCTAAATTTTCACTGATACTACAAAAATCTCAGTCTACTTTGACCTTAAGGAAACTGCATTATGTAAAAGGCTTCTCATACCCAGTGGTAGTGAGTGCAATAAAAGGACTGTGTATGTTTGTATTTGCAATGATGTATATTTTTGTTTATTTGTAGGTTGTTCAGTTTGTTTAGTAGAAGAAAAACACCCCAAAAACAAAAATTCCAGGAGAAACAAGAAATGTTGCCATTTTATTCTTCTTTATTGGAATTATTTATAAACATGTTATAATTCCTCATCTCTTTTTGAAAAGATGGGTATTATCTGATTCTTTTAAAAATTGTAACAACATCCCCCGAGTAGCTTGCAAATGATCTCTCTGGAGAAAGAATTGTTATGTCTGACCCTTCTATTGTATAGTAGCAGAACATGAGATGTCTTTCCCGCTGATTAGCTCTTTGACTCTGGACTAGTCACAGAAACTGGTCTAAAACTGACCGTTGTTAGAAAATGAGAGACTTGGGCAAAAAAGATGAGTCTCCTGCAGTGCCCAGAAGATAGTGGAGACACTTTGAGGTAACTTTTAAGACAGCATTCATGGTCTTCTGTATGCCTATCTTCCTCCCTGTAAATGAATTCCTGTGGGCAAGGACAGTCTACAAATATCTCTCTCCCAACACTTAGCTTCTTCCTGCTATAAAACCATTCTTATTAACTGAATGACTTAAATATTGCATATATATATATATATATATATATATATATATATATATGTACTATCGAATATATATACAAAGACACATATATATTTGGTCTTTATTCTCCTACTTTCAGTGCATATTTTCATATTTAAATATGAAAGATGTATCATTTGTATTAAATAATTCTATCAGTAGTTTGCTACATAAATACATATTTAATGCATAATTTAGAGATTATCGCTCTTCACTCACACACATATCTTAAAATTTTTGTAACAAAATATACATCCACTGCCAGAAATAATAAAAAAGAAAGAAAACAAGAACAGTGTAATTTTGTCCTCCTATGTTTTCAATTTAAATCCCATGGAGTAAACATGGGCTGAAAGAAAAGCAGGGTCTAAGGAAGAACTCATTCTGTGCTTCTGTGTGACTCTATATTCTATCTGCCGTAGCTGGGTTGGGCAGGATGGGAAGGCTGGAGGTGGAAGATGAGGTGGGAGGAAGAAAAATATTTGAAGGTAGTGGAAAGAAAATCAACAAAATGAAAAGGTGCATTAGTTATGGGCCGAACATCCCAGGCAGTAGTCAGCCAGGAAAATGATTTTTTTCCTTGAAAACCCTGCAAAGGAAATTAAACTCCTCCCACTACAGCCACACAGCATTTCATAGAGGTCATCATGATGCTCGGGCAGTAAAGAAGAGCACTCTTGCTGAATTCTGTCATTTTTTATTAGTTTATAAAATAGTTATCAGAAACAGAAAGAGTCTTGGGTAAACTGTTCCTAAAATCTGGGTTGTTGAGGCACAATATGTTCATATATACCTTAAAAGTTAAAGTTGGAACACCCTCAAATCTGCTCTATTGATAATTTCAAATTAGTTTGCAACATCATTTGGAGCTGAAATAAATATAAAATAATACTAGAACTGCTCATATTCTGCTTTCATCACTCTAAAAGTAGCCAGTGTCAAGGAGAGTAAGAACCGGCAAATAGGTTATTCCTGCATACTCTCTTATATAACAGATTTGACCTAAAATGCAACAAAAACTATATAAATAAACAAATAGAGAGATTATGCTTCTTACATAAAAATGTCTGTGCATGTGTGTTGATGATATTTCTATTTATTATATCCTTAAGTGTCATGTGAAAGTTGCTTAATAATCCTGGTTGAATATATCAGTAAATGGCAAATTTGCTAGTATTTTATTAAGCAGAATAGGGTTCATCTCTAGATTGAGTTGAGTTTTTATACATATCTAGTTGTTGTGCTGGGAACAAACACAATGGCCTTACCAGTGCTGGGCAAGCAGATTCTCTGCCACTGAGCTACATCTCCAGCCCCATATTCTTAAATTTTAATAGTACAAAATTTCTAAGTAAAAACAACCAAAAGAAAAGGCCCATTGCTGTTGGTATTTGTAATGTTGTTCTGTTGGCTGTAACAAAAGAGGAGGAAGTGGTTCTGCATGGTGTTCTATGGGTTATTTTCTTGTGAGAATAAGGGCAAGTACTGAGTTCGATTCAGAAAAAAACTCTTCTAAGTTTCACCCTCTTCCCAATTATATTATTTTGATGAAGTCACAAGATTTATTTAACTTTTATTTTCTTTCCCCTATAATAATTAAAACCATGTCCTTACAAGGTTGGTGTAAGGATCAAAACAGAAAATATTTTAAAGGGTTTTGCCTAGTTCTAGATACATGACAGAATTTATTAAATCTCCATATAAATCTAATATTAAAAAGTCATACAACTACTTTATATGAATTATCATGTCATCTTCATAGGGAATATGAAAGATAAGTTTTGTTTTTCCTATATATGAGAAGAAGCTAAAGATCTATAGATTAATTTATCTAAAGCAGTCTGGCTATTAATGGAAGGATTGAAGATTTGTGCTAATATTTCTTGAGATCATAGGATATTTAGTACTGCCATGACCAGAATATTTATCTCCTTTCAAAATTATTCTTTTGAAAGACTACCCACACCCAAGGTGATGTAAATTAGGAGGTGGATCTTTGGAAAGTGAATAAGTCATGAGAGTAGGTCCTTCCTGATGAAATTAGTTCCCTTATAAAAAGAGCCCTAAGAACAATTGGTTTCCCTTTCCAGAATGTGAGAAGAAAACATCAAATTGCCCTCTATTAACCAGAAAGCATACCCTCAGTAGACAGGAAACCTGCCAGAATCCTTATCTTGAACTTCTGGTCTCCAGAACTGTGAGAAGTTGAATTGTGAGAAGTTACAGGTTTGTTGTCCATGAGCCACCTAGATAGACTACGGCATTGTGTCACAGCAGCCTGAAGGATGGAGGCAAGAGCTTTACTATAATGTTTGTTCGTGATTTCCACCTTCTCCTTCTTTCTAATTGGTACAGATAATTGTCATCATCTTCAGAGATTGTCTCTACAGGACACATTCTATCTAAATTTCCAATGGCAAGCTGAGAGCTGACCAAGATTCAGCTTTAAAGAGAAGCACATTTGCCTCAGAGGGAGAAGAGTAGCCGTGTCCTTGAAACTTCCCAGAGAATCTTCTGTTTCCAGCAATGTCATGAGCAAGGCTACTTACAGGACTTATCAGTTATGCATTCTGGGTCAAAGGAACAATTAGAAACATGAATAAAAACACAAATAGGAAAAGACACAGATTACATATTTTAAGCCCTGCAGCTATTCTCTGATAGAGTGAAAACTATTCTGAACTCCTTCTAGTTAATCTGTTTAATTCATCAAGGATCTCAGTTGAGTCCTACTTTATAGATACATTTCTATTCTCCTGTTAAGACTAGGTGGTTGGCAGAGGCAATTAGGAACAACCATAATTTATTTCAAGCATAAGTTAGAGGCAGAATTATGTAAGTTTTATATTTTTTCATGCTATGCAGTTGTCTCTCAACCCAATAATAAAGGTAGAGAAATGGGCCACCAGAGATTGGTTTTGGAAAGGCCCCATCTGCTTCTGCCAGTGTTACCTGGAGCTAGACTCTCTCTTGAGAGAAGAAGAAGGCAGATTCAAGAATAGCAGGTGGTATTTAAATTCATAAGTCAGGAATATTCTGTTTTCAATATATAACTAGATTTTTAGAAAATCCTTAAAATTTGGGTTATGGTAAAGTTTTTAATGAATATGAGTCCTCCCAAAACATATCTTAGAAATTTCTACGTGTTATTTTCTGCAGAAGAACTTAACCTGCTCCATATAAGACCAATTAAAGTGAACATTAATTCAGATAAATATGTTTTGATGTTTAGATTTTAGAACTTATTGCAGATGCAAATATCATATTATAGAATATTCATTCATAGTGAGAAATGAGTATAGTGAAATAAAATGTTATATAACAATAATCATATATAACATGTATAATTATATTTTGGAAACAGTCATATACATATATGATATATACACACATATAAAAGAAAAGTAGATTTTTATTAAATACTGGGAAGCTATTAGTGGCTATCTCTAAGTTTTATTTCCCATAAATAGACTGCAAGTTCCTTTTTCAAGTGTTCAGATAGTCTATCTCCTGGTCTACCCTAGTCTAGCTCTTATCTGCTGAGTTGTACTTCTCTGTCTAGATATAGAGATAGGACAGCTAATCCTGAAAAGCCCATAGATGCAGAGCAAGAAAAACAACTGTTCTCTCTGTGTAAGTGACATGTCTACCCCTAATTACTAGAGCAATCATTATTTCTATTGGGATTACAGTGTCATAGATTTTTTATTTGAAGCATAGACTGAGTCCTGAAGGATGAGACATGATGTCTCTGAACTAATGTTTCCAGCTGTGCTTCAGCAGAACACTCAAGCTTCCAGAGGTGTGCATGATGCAACCAGAGCATCGTGGGATCAATTCCTCCTTATCATCATTCTCTTCCAACTCTTCTCCTATAGAGTGGGTTCTCTGGATTCACTTGCCAGCACATAAACATTTTAACTGTGGATTGAATACAATCCAAAATGGATTAGAGAGAGGTGCAGGCTCAGAGCGATTAATAAATGCAAATCCATACCTGGAATATATAGACATCTATTTTTTTATAAAAGGAAGCATTGGCTTTTTCAGGATACAGAGTCCTAAGGTAGTCTGATTGTCAAAAGTAGCCTCACAGTCCCTTTGAGGAACTGTTTCCCTTCAGGGCTCAGCATTTGTTTCTGTTGCAAGAAGTTCTGACATTTGGTAGGAGGAGTAGATCAATATTGGCAAATACGTTTCTGTTATTGAGCCTCTGCATAATGTTCATCTCTTCTGTAGATATCTTATTCATGAGCTAACTTTGGAGTAGCCAAAATCAGAAGCTAGCTGACACTGGCTTGCTGGGTCCTGTTGAGTGTCTCCAACATGGTAAATACTCCCTGTTAAGGTTAACAGGTGATACTGAGACTTTGACTTTTTGTTACTTCTCCCATACAACCATCCATATGTCATTCTTATCAGCTATCCAGTCCTCCCTCTTGAGGCTCCTTAAAAGCCAGCCAGACAAGTCATTGCTGCCTATGAATCCTTATTTATTCTTATTTTATGGGTCTTCACTTTTGACACAGGTGAATGGCCAGGTGCCCTGACAGTAGTTATACACGTGGAGGGTGGAGTTTGATCCTACCCTTATATTCAATATTGACTCTGCATAAGACTGTTGTGGATTTACTCCCTGGCAGCAGTGTGAATCTGTGTACTGAGCCAGGTCATATATATATATATATATATATATATATATATATATATATATATATATATATATATATATATACCATACTGAACTTTGCCTCCTGAGTCCTCTGCTATGCCAAGAGTTCCCACACCTATGACCATGAGAGACATCTGAGTAAAGACAGTTTTTGTACAACACAAGTCAGCACCATAAGAATCTGAAATATCTGCTAGTGTATCTTGGTCACGCCTTCAGGTACTTCCTATATTAGATTCGGTACGCACTACTTCTATCTCACTATGGCTTGTCACTAGGTTTTAGATTTGGTGGGTCTTAGATTTGGTGGGTCCATTTTGAACTGAGGTCTGAAAAGATCCCAGCTCATAATGAGCTTTTGCAGACAAATGGTCACTTATCTCCTGCTCAGACATTTTGCCTTTAGCATAGCCTATGAGTACATCAAGATGTGATTCTCTAAAGGCATAACACTCCTTCTCACAGTTGGCATGACCTCACTTCTACTATAGGAGAATGATTCATGGTTCTCTCACTGAAGCTCACCCTGCTCTTTGGATGACATTGTCCCATCACTGTCTTTTGTAACACTATCAAGTCATATAAACTGCCTGACCCGAAGGTGTTTGTGCTTGCACTGGTGTCTGTACCTGCTACATGCACATTTTCTGTTCAGGACCCAATTTAAAACCAAGAGTCTTTCATATACAACTTCCCATGGGACCCTAAAAATTTTATTAATATAGAAACATTTGAAATTCACAATATTTATTCTTCACTCTCTCTAGTACAGGAG
Source organism: Muscardinus avellanarius (assembly GCF_963383645.1). Taxonomy (NCBI): domain Eukaryota; kingdom Metazoa; phylum Chordata; class Mammalia; order Rodentia; family Gliridae; genus Muscardinus; species Muscardinus avellanarius. Next base: position 7,049,589 of record NC_137789.1, on the reverse strand, counting down.
TTTAACCAAGACCTCCAGCATTTTTACTTGTTTCTAGTGAAAATACTAACATAAATATATGGACTAAATTGATGTTTTTGTAGGCCACACAAATAGATCACATCTCTATATTTTATATTTGAACTGAGAACAAAATTGTTAACATAGATTTGGGGCAATATTAATGTTGCCCATTTCATAGGAATGCAAACTATGTCTTCTTCCTTCTGATTAGGATAAAAAACATATTTGCCAAAGCAATATCTATATACCAAATTTCTGAAGTCATATTAAACAAGTCCTGTGAAGAAAGCTGATGTTAGCTGGGTGTGGTGGCACTCACTTGTAATGCCAGTACTTGGGAGATTGAGACAGGAGGCTCACAGGTTCATGGCCAGCCTCAGCTACTTAGTGGGCCCTCCACAATAGTAAGATGCTTCAAAATAAAGAATGAAAAATAAGGCTGGGAGCATCTCAGAGGTAGAATGCTCCTGTGTTCAATCCCCAGTACCCCCTCCCCAAAATGAAATCTTATATGGCATTGTGTGACAATCAGACATTATGGTTGCTCACTCTGATCTGTGGTCCTCCTCCAGGAGCTATCTGGTCTTCTTGGGGACTCGATTGCTATGTTACTTGTGAGATTTATGAGGCCAGTACTGCTGCATCCTCTATGTGCCTGTCTTTGAAGTCCTCACTTTGACTACTGCATTCCGCTCTCGGCCTTAGAGATCTCTACCTCCCTTCTGGAGAACATGGGAGGTACGTTGCATTAGCTATAATGCGTCAGCTGCATGCAACCTGCACTGAACTCTTCTTGCTAACATTTATTGCTAGTACTTCATTATTATTTTCCTTAAAACTACTGTTTTCTTTGCATACTTCCAGTGCTTGATATATCAAAATGTCTAATGACTTCCCTTCACTAGTGTGCCCTACAAATTGGCTACCTATGACCACTGAATGTTTCAACAATAGCATAGCCATTTTATACCAGGTGCTTTCTATGTGGCACCTAACACTGGCTTGGGGTCCTCATTGCCATCTGCATAGTGCATGATCCAGCTCAAAAAGGCTCCTTTCTAGTCTACCTCCGTATCAATCATTGATAATTTTCTGGAAGTGATGAAATTTGTGATGTGGTTTACGAATGCATGGCAGTCAAGTCCTGCCATGGAAAGACAGAAGAAGAAGGACTAGTCTTGGCTGAAATCAAACTCCAATGCTGGTGTAAATAATCTTTGACCAACCTGGCTGGAATCTCCAGAGCAAAAATTGCTCACCAGTGTCTCACATTGAGCCTTTCCTCCATACATTCTTACTGCCCCCTCCTGTCACCTGGTCTTTTCTCACCTCTCGACCATTTGTACTTTCTGCTCTAGCCTGATCTGAGTCTCTTCTACTGCTCTTGAGGGCTGTTTGGCTCCCACTTTCCTTACCCTGACTTTCCTGCCCACCAAGCCCAGGTCAGTTGATCTCTACAACATACTTTGTTTCTGTCTTCTTTCTCTGATCTACTGTGATTCTCAGGTCAATAGTCTGCATGATTTCTATAAGAATCATGATGTGGGTAGCTCAGGCATTCTATGAGCATCAAACTCTAAAGTCTGGGGATGGTCATCTCACTGGGGAATTCTGACACTATTATTCTGCTACTTGATGACTTTCATTTCCTGTCCTCCTGTTGCCTTTATGGGGTGAGACCAGAACTACCTGGGATAAGGGTATGGTCCTTATTTTCTTAATATGCTCAACAAGACACAGCATGGCAATTCTCTTTAGACGTTCCCTTACACCAGTGTATACACACAGTGCCTCATCTACCTCACAGGCGTTTACAGGTGTCTCAAAGTCTTTTATGACCATGAGTCCCGAAACTTTGCCATTAATATCATCAATATCCCCAAAGAAAAACATATAAATTACAAACTGGAAGAGAACTGATTCCAAATTAGGTTTAGACGAAGAGTTGTATTCAAGCCAAGTTTCAACATTGCATAGTTCTGTGATCTTGGACTGGTCATTTTACTTCTAAACATCAGTTATTTTTCCTTTGCACATAAGAAACACTGTTCCTTTCTTCTGATCCCATTAGGTTTCTCAGAGAATTCTATGCAACAAATATATTGGAAACACCTTATAAATTCAAAAGTACTGTTTAGTTATTGCCTGCTTTTAAAGCATCATGCTTTGCTACATATTGACAGGAGAAAAGGGGGGCAAATAGGAAGTGAGAACATGCCTGCCTCGGAAATAACATTATCGCACAGTGTCTAAGGAAATCGTGTTAGCTGACCTTGGCCCAGTATGCAGCCTCTTTTTTTCCCCTCATTTTTAAGATAAGAATAATGATAAAAACCTCTTAACATTGTTAACATGATTATATATAACATACACACATATTTATCTCTATCTATCTATCATCTATCTATCTATCTATCTATCTATCTATCTATCATCTATCTATCATCTATCTATGCTCAATATACATATATAGAGTAGGGTTTAGCATCCTAAGATGCTTAATAAGAAATATGTAGTTACACTCTAGAAATTATCATGGATACTTTTTTTGGAGAGTACTGGAGGTGAATCCAGGGGCATTCTACCTCTGAGCTACACCTCAGCTCTAGTCTATTCTTTATTTTGAAACAGAATTTCACCAAGTTTCATAGGACCTCACAAGTTTCTGAGGCTGGCCCTGACCAGCAATCCTCCTGTCTCAGCCTCCCAGGTACTGAGATTACAAGGGTGCGCCACCATGTCTGGCTTTCATGAATACTTTCTATAATTAGAAATAATATTGTCATATTTATACTAAACAATTAATTGTGTAAAGGGATAGAGTAAGTGCATCTATCTAGCTGTGTAAGCATCACTACACTTAACGCAATGTTAACATAGATTTTAAATGTCACCTTTATGTTTGTATATGTAGTATTCTCATTAGTTCTTTTCTATTTTTACCACAAATGCAAATAATTTTAGTAAAATGTCATATTGCTTTCCATACATAAAACATGGAATTATGTAATATGACATGTATTATATAATATTATAGCTAGTTTCTAGTTCCCAGGATTAAGTTTGCCAGGGTTTATCCAGGTGTGTGTTCTGCCCTTTATATATATGTCATATTAGGTTTATAAATTTTATTCTGAATGTTTTTTTGTGTAACTTTGTGGTAGTTTCATTTTCAATCTATTTCCCACCAAATTTGCTGAACTCAACTTCCCTAAATTTTTTAAAAGTAGTATCCAAAGCTGTCTTACCAATTTATGCTCTCATTTCTGTAAGATCAAAAGTCAGTAGTTATTGTATTTTTACATGTTTTCCATTGGATGAAAAATAATATATACAACTTGTTTTAATTTGAATTTTCTTAACTATTACTGGGGTTAAACATCTTACTTTTTTTACTAAATATTTAAATTGTCTATGGCGCATTGCTTATTACTTTTTCCACATTCTCATAGATGATTTACTTTTGCTAAAATCTATCACTGCATTTCTTCATACATTCTATATATAATCTCTATTTTGTCTGGATATATTATATCTACTCTCAGATTATGAATTATTTGCAATTTTTGATTATTTATATAAAAATTTTGTCATACAAAATTCTTCAATTTTTAATGTAGTCAATTTTTCATAACATTTTTGTTTTTTATTTGTTTATATTTCACAAATCTAAAAAAAACACTGATCCCTAAAAATCATCTTTTGTAGTTAAGATTAAAATTTGTTTCATCTATTTTGTTCTTTGTCCATCTTAGATATTGTTCATTGCTGTTTATTTCTACCTATATATGTACATGATATGAGTGTATCACTTTAATATTAAATGAGAATCTAGTGTATTTTTTATATAGGTAACCAATTGTCCCTTTACTATTTTTATGTTATCTTTGTTTAATATCATGTTTCAAAATATTGTATATCATATACATAGCAGAAATGAAAATACAAACACATCCTTTTTTCTAGGTTCTCTACTATGGTATTTTAAAATTATTTTTCAGATTATTATTGAATATCTATGTTTATGTCCATAGTCATCTACACATGATGTAAGTGTGTGTATGACTTTAATGTGAAGTAAAAAATCATTTATTTCATATAGTAAACTAATTGTCCTTGTACTATATTTATGTTATCTTTGTTGTCAGTTATGTATTATATATAAATATATGCTATATATTATGTATCATTTATATTAGAAATAAAAATACATACACATTCTTTTATTAGGTTCTCTACTATGTTTTTGAATGTTTTTGTTCCTACTCCAATGTCCTATTTTTTATTTCTATGCTTTTATGATATATTTAAATTTTAGTATAGTGAGTCTCCTTTACTTTCATTTACCTTAAAATTTAATATAGTCATTCTTGGACTATCATCTTTCTACAGAGACTTAAATGTCAGCTTATATCACATTAAAAACTAATTTTGATTAAAAGCTGATTTATGGTAGTCTGCACTCCTTTACATTATTGAATGTCTTCTCTCAAAGTGCAAAATGATTTCATTATTTAGATCATATTGTATGGCTCTGTATTTATATTATATTTACTGGCATGAAGAAAAATGATTGATATCGTATTTTGATCCGATGTCTATCACTGTTGATATTCTTAGTTCTAATAGTTTCTAGATTATCACTTCTATTTCGTCTCATTGCTTATAGTTTGTCATAATGCCAATTTTATTTTTTACTTTTTGTGCCTTAAATTATTTCCTTTTTCTCTTTCTTGTCTTACTGTGCTTAGAGAATCTCAGGAGATATTCCAAATGACTTTGCTTGCATGTTGGTATCACTATGAATCTCACAATGTTGTATTATTATAATGTACTAATAAAAATACAAAAGAAAAAATGACTTTCCAATCTCCTGCCGAGAAAGAAGTCTAAAAGTGGGTGGGCATTGTCTAGTTTCCTGACTTTATAAAAAATGAACATTTAATAATATGTCATTTTTATAAGCAATTAATTTCTTTATGTTATTCTTTGACTCTAATACCTGTGTTTAAGGCTGTACATTTTCATTTTTACAGTAGTGTTTACATATTTGTTTAATTCATCATGTGTAATTTCTATTATGACTTATTTTTCAACCTAAAATTTCAGAGTTGTTGTTAAATGTTTGTATTTGTGCTTTTATTTACATTACTCTCTAATATAATTTCTTTGTGGTAGAGATTATATTTTTATGATATTGATTCTCATAATGCTTGAGGCTTGCTTTATGGGTTATAATGTGAATAATTTTAATAAAAGTTCCATATTAGCTAAAAAAGAATACACATATCTGTACATATATATATATATATATATATATATATATATATATATATATATGTTAGACTTGTTCAGCATAGAATTTAATATATATTGCTTAGATTAACCCTGATACTTGTGTTCTTATTTTGATAAATTATAATTCACTAGATAAATCCAGTCTGGAGCCTTGGCCGCTTCTGTGTGGACTATGAAATAAGAATGGGCTTTCTATTTTTAAAGGGACAAACACACTTGCTTACACACTTAGTATATGAGGTATATATAATGTATATTTATTATAAATTTGGTCTGCAAATCCTAAAATGTTTAACATATGAGTTTTTATATAAAACATTTACCAGTCTGTAATTTATATATTTAAGATTTATTGATTGACTTACAATTTTTTTCAAGATGTTTTAAAATCGTTTATTGAGTATTTTTTAGTTAATCAAGTGTTTGTTGTTTTTGCTTTTACTTCTAGTGGCTATGTTTTCAGGCACACATGATTTTAGGATTATAATAACTTCCTGGTGAATTCATTTTATCATTTATAAAGGTCACCTTTATCCATATTAATGCTTTCTGTATTCATTTAATTAGTATCTGCCTTGCCTATATTAAAAAAAAATACTTGGTGACCAAATACTGTTATCAGAGTAGATGTTCTCATTAGGGACATTTTTATTCAAAATGTTCATGGGAAAGTTTTGAATTTGGGGAATATTATCTCAGAAAAATTTAGGATTTCATTTCCCTAGAATTCTTTGGGGTGTTCCAGATCTGAGAGAAGTTAATTTGTTAATATATCATTATGGGTATTGCTAAGCAATTCTAATAGAGTGATTTGAATTCTAGACCAGGAATCTATGCTTCTTCAGGTGTTTACTATCAGATGTTTAATAATTTCTTTCTTTGTTTGGTCCTGGGCATTCTATCTTTCTGAGGTATGTCCTCAGTCCTTTTTTTTTTTCTTGTTTTTGAAACAAGGTCTCACTAAGTTGCAGAGGGCCTCATTAAATTGCCGAGGCTGGCTTCAAACCTGGGATCCTCCTGTCTTAACTTCCCAAGTGCTGGGATTGCAGAAATGTGCCATTATTTCCTGTGAATATTTAATAGTTTCTAAGGAGGATACTCATTCACCCAGAGGTCTGGACAGAGACAAACTTCTCTCCTTCCTTAGTTGGTGAACACTGTTGCTATTTCCTCTTTTACAGGCATTTTTCAGGCCCCAAATTTATGGAAGGAATTCATTTAAAATTCTTTGGATGAACTGACCATATAAAAAGTTTTCTGCTATGAGTTTAGCATCCAACACCCAGCCAGCATGCCCATCTCTGGTGCATCCTTCAGCCCAACACTTCAAACAAAATTTACGTCACTTTTATAATAGTAGTTTCCAACACTGGGAAATATATATATATATATATATATATATATATATATATATATATATATATATAATCTTTTGTATTTTGTGCTTACTCTTATACTTAAGAATCTATTTTATCAATTATTTCTAGATCAGGAGCAAAAAAGGATCTCCAAGTTCTCATGTTTACTCACTTTGCCATCTGTCAAAACTCGAATCCAGCTATCTCATTTCTTCATCCCAGCAATTCTGTATACAATTACAGTTTTATTGACTATTAATGATGGGATTCTTCAGATACATTAGGTAACGTGTTCATGATTGTATGGCTATTAAATGGCAAAGTAAAGAACTCTTGTTCCCTTTACTATGTTGAAACTCTGCATGATGCAAGAAAAGAAACTATGAGAATTAGTGAGAAAACACAATAGATATGTACGTGTATATGTTCCAGGATTCTCCGGGTTGCATGTGATAGAAAAAGTATAAACTGTTCTAGGGAGAAAAATAGCTTATAAATCTTAAAAACCCATATGGCAAGGCTGTCTCTTTCAGCTCAGATTTTCCTTTCTTTTTTTACTTTAAATTGGTATTTTATTTTATTTTAATGTACTTTTGTTGGTGCATTAAAATTATACATCATAGATAGGTCTAATGTGACAAACAGACTTGTACTCAGCACTTTATGATTTTTTCTTGAACCTGCCCCATTCCCTCACCCTCCCATACGTGTTACCGAAAGTAGTAGTGATGCTTTTAATATGGATATAGCATTATTTGAATTCTTTCCTTCATTGACCCTTATTTTTCCCCTCCCTACTATCCCTTTGTACTGTTCTACTGGAATCTGTCCTTGTTTGTCTGAAGTCTCTTTGGTTTCATACTTTCTTTTGGATTCTGCTTATGGGAGAAAATATATGATCCTTCACTTTTTGAGACTGGCTGATCTAATCTAGCATGATATTTTCTTGTTTCATACATTTATTTAAATGACATTATTTTGCTTAATATGGCCAAGTAAAATTTCATCGTGTATATATGCCATATTTTTCTTATCCATTAGTCTGTGGGCAGACACCTAGGTTGGTTCTATAATTTGAATATTGTGAATTGTGTTGCTATAAACATAGATGTGCATGCATCACTATAGTATTCTGTGATTTTCTATGAATTTACTCTGTTCTCGGCTGTGCTGGCTTGATGCAGTAGAAAAGTAGCCACAAATGTATCTCAGACTATGCCCTATGGTTGAATAGCCATAAGGTAAGAAAATGCCCCCTTTTAAACATTTCCAGCAAAGTCTAAGAGGTCACGTATAGCACTGACTTTAGTTCTGAGCCCGTGGCTGAGCATCTCAAAGGGTTGTATGTATCAGGAATGGCCAGAAGGCATGGCTCAAGTTTAACCCCACTTGAGGCTGGTGGGGGGTCAATATTCTACACACAGATCACAAAACCTGCCATCAGAGGTATGCTCCGACTCTGCTGTTTTCCCATATCCTTGGCACTGCTGCTTTCTGTTGAGCTACTGTCTGCTGCAGTCTTGCTATCAGTCAAGACTATCGCTCCACCTTTGATGCAGACTCAATGCAATGGCATTGTAATTTTTTTAAATTATTTGTTTTCCTTCTATATTTAATCTCCACGCAGACATGAAACCATGCTTATTTTGTCCATTACACAGTCTGTGCCTAGAAATTATCGGTACATTATAGACAATCAAAAGACATGTTAAAGTAAACACCATCTTCCCAACAGATAAAAACACAGAATCTCAATGTTTTTAAAAATGTGCTCACATGAATTTTGGGTGATGGTGGTAGAACTTGTTCTATACAATGATTTGGAGTCCCAGACCCATAGAACACTGATCATTTTAAAAGTTTCTTTTACTAGATTGCATTGATTGATTTGATCCTCAGAGAAGACAGATGAGATTACTGGAGACTGGAGTGTCATCGGGGAGGGTTCTGAGTGAGGTCAAGAGAGGAAGTGACAGAAATTGTTCCTGTTCTTGGACAGTACTGGATTACAAGTTCATCTTCACAGGCAGCAAGGGCTGAGGATTGTGGTTCTGAGCTGAGTAGCTACATTCCAGTGACACTTCAGTATCATGAAAGAAAACACAGAACTTTGGCTTATAGCTGCTAATCTTTGTCACATTAGGAGCTGACAAGTGAATGCATAACCTCAGCCCACTTTATTCCAAGTAAGATTGGGACATGAAAATGTTGGGAATAAATTCTTTAGTTACTATTAATTTTGTTTTGTTCTTTTTATTCTATTGTTCTAATTTTCATAAGGAAAATCAGGTAGCATTTTTGAATGGAGAGGACACTGGAATTACCAGAAAATGTCATAAAGTACAGAATACTTTCAGAGCTGTTTTACAGATGCTAAAGATGGTCCCCTGGTAGCAAAGTGCCCATGCATATTATAGAATGATGTGTGGAAGATAGTAATGCTGTTTTGGCTCAGACACTTCTTTTTTATATTATGGACATAGCTTTATACCTCTGGGATGATTTTTAAGACAAGGAAAAACAAAGCAAGAAAATGAAAATAACTTTTTATTGAGCTACAACAGTGAACACCCTATAGTAGCTACAGTAAATAGTTTATCTCATTCATTTGTCCCAATAAATACATTGAAATATAATAATATTTATTGATTTACATATAAAAGGAAAATATAATAGGAACTACAGCAGTACTAAGAGTTAACATTTAAAGAGCCCTTACCATGTGCCAGTGTTTCACACAGACATTTTCCTTTAATCTTCTTGATAACCTCAAAGATTTTGTACGTCCCTGAGGTTCACAATCACTAATAGGGTATACAGTAAAGAGCAGGTAGGAAGCCAAACAAGTCTTCCAGTAGTTAAAAACAGACTTGGGATTTATCCAAAGTTCCTGCTCTTTCAAACTGTCTGGCACCTTTGTTCTCTAATATTCACTATTGTTCCTTGCATGCCCCCAAGTGGAGGAAAAGCAAAGGTCACATGGCACCTGAGTGGAATTCCAGAGTTGTAGCCAGGAGGAAGAGCGAGTGGGAATAGATGCTGACGAGCTGGGCCAGTGTGCAGGCTTCAGAGCCCCCGAGAGCAGCTAGGAGAGGCCAGGACAAAGCCCTTTACCCTGGTTGCCTTATGCATTGTGATGTGCCCACGACCAGCTGACATATGTCTTTGTTTGCCTATAACTCTATAACGTCTCTTAGAACTTTTTGGTACTCTGCTTCCTGAGTGATGAATACATGGGGACAGCTCACTGGGCAGGCAGCTTCTGCATCTTTAAAGAAAAAACACATATTCTTGCAAAGCGACCATTCACTCTCTAGTTGGCACACAAGGTTGTGTGTATATTTGCATATTTATGTGTGTGTATATGTGTATGTGTGCACACGTGCATGCACACAAGCATATTAATCCATAAATATGTGCATAGACATAAATTGATGTGTGAAAATATATATATATATATATATATATATATATATATATATATATATATATGTATGTATGTATATTCAACCTCAGCATCTACTCAGTTGAAAGAAATACACTCTTACACTTTTATTATCAGCACTAATGTTATTCCTGAGGACTGAGAGGCTTGGGTGGCCACTCTGACATCTGGTTCAACTTGATTTTTTGTGTGTGCATGTATCCCTCCACCATCTTGTACTCCATTAAGATGAATGAGTACTATGCACCAATAAAAAGTGAAAAAGAAAAGAGAACAAAACAAAACAGAAACAAATGATAGCTATTTACAGTCTTTGAGGAGAAGACACTAATTTTGTATTCCAACTGGATTTTAATATCCTGCTATCCTCATATTAACATATGTGGTCTTCTTTAAGACAACACTCGACTACCCAGGGAATAAATGTGATTTTGTTGAGTGCCTACCATTTGCCAAGCATTGCGTCTTTAGCATCCATTTTCTTCATCGACCCTGCCAAAACCTTTGAGAGTGCAAAAGAATTTTCCCCATCTATGTATTTGGTGATGAGGTTCAGATAACTTATACAACATGTTTTACATCACACCAACAGTATATAATGTGGCTAGAACTGAACCTCAGCTCTGGTATTTGCATTCATCGTGTGGATTTCAAACCTAATAAACCTTAGAATCATCCATTCGGCCCTGTGGAAGTAAATTATTTCTAAGCCCTACTCTGGTTCTGCTGAATCTATATCTCTTCATATGGTACTACACTTCTTTTAGGAAAAAGAAACAAAACAACAAAATAAATATTTATCATTAAATAACCCAGTACTTTATATATTCTGGAAAACTTTATTTTACTCTTTATTATGTTAGCTATCTATTGCTGTGTCACAAACCATCCCCAAATTTGTCAATTTCAAAAAACAAGAATTTTGCTGGGCGTGGTGGCGCAAGCTTGTAATCTCCGTGCTTGGAAGGTAGAGACAGGAAGATCACGCAGGTTCGAAGCCAGCCTCACTGGCTTTAAGAGACCCTGTTTCCAAATAAAAATATAAAATAGGTCTGGAAGTGTATCCCAGAGGTAGAAGGGTTCCATCCCCAGTACCACCAAAAAAAAAAAAAAACCCTAATCATTTTAATTTTTTATAAAATATTATGTAAATTTATAATTATTTTTAAAAGATAAATTTTATAAATATTCAATGTTCTGTTAATTTGATTTTAAATAGTAAATGTGAACTATTCTGTTTTGGTGGATTTTATGTCTTATACTTTGTTAAAAAGAAAAAAAATCCATTTATCTGTCAACGGACATCTTGGCTATTTCCATGGCTCAGCAATTGTGAATTGTGCAGCTATTAACTTAGATATGCATACATTAGTTTGGTACAAAAAGTAAAAAAAAAAATCAGATGCTTTCCCTAATATGTGGAAGCTTGGGAGAAAAAGGGTCATAGGAGGAACTCTAGAAGTAGAAACCACAGATGAGCAAATAAGGAGACCTAATTGGGGGAAGAGAGGGGGACAAGGAAATTCCTTAATTTAGATGATGTATATTTGCAAACATATTAAAGTTAATCACTAGACCAAATATGAGAAGAAGGAAGGGGGAAGGAATGGGGTGGGAACTGGGGCTAAATGAGTGATGTGTGCATGTGTGCCTCTACCATCCCGTACCCTATTAAGATGTATGACTACAATGCACCAAGAAAAATATTCTTAAAAATAAAAATATACATTTTTAGAATGTTTTATAAGTAATTTTAATGTCCTGAAAATAAAATTTGAAAAGAGAGAAAAATAAATGTGTGAGGACTCCGGTCATAAATTAACTGAGTGTTTCTGGCTGAAAATCTCTTAAGAGGTTTCACTCAAGTTGCCAGTGCAAGTCTGTGGTCTTACCCAAGGGCTTGAGCCAGAGTTGAGCATAAACTTCCAAGCTCACCTTCAAAACTGCCTGCAGGCTTTCATCCCAAGCCACACATGCCTCTCCAAAGGACTCCACATGACATCTTCCAGAGAAAGAGATGTGAGACTGTGAAGGAAAGCGCAGAGGATGAAAGGCACAGTCTTTACTATGAGCGATATCTTATCACTTTAGCTACATTCCTAACTTTTTTTTTTTTTTGGTGGTACTGGGGATGGAACCCTTCTACCTCCGGGTTACACTTCCAGACTTAGTTTTATATTTTTTATTTGGAAACAGGGTCTCTTAAGCCAGAGAGGCTGGCTTTGAACCTGCTCGATCTTCCTGTCTCCACCTCCCAAGCACGGGGATTACAGGCGTGTGCCACCACGCCAGGCCATTCTTAACTTTTAAAGCCAATTTCAGCCTGTACTCAGGCCAAGGTTCTGACCTGGTTATGAACTCAAGGTTGTTGGGTACCTCTGTGAACCCACTAGAGTATCTCTGAGAGCTTCCCTTTGTGCATCTTGTAAAGGTAGGATGTACCTAAGACTCTGTTAAATACTGATGTGTAAATCAACCAAACATGTGGGAAAAATGATAATTGACCCATTATTTCATTTATACAGAAGAGAATTTCAACAGATCTCAAGTTGATAGTCCTTGGTTTCAAATATTAACATTATAATTGAATAGCGATTGTTGGATATTCATGCTCTAAATTTTAAACTCTTAATAAAAAAACAGTAACAGAGTTGCATGATATGGTTCTCTTCCATTACTATCCCATGGGGCTAGTTTGCAGAACAGCAGAGAGTATCCTCCAGTTTTGAAAAACTTCTAACCTTGTGCCATTTCTTGCTTATTGACCTAAACTTCAATTTATTATTATTTAAAATTAGTATAAAATCCTTTGCTCTACTCATTTCACAGGACTTTAAAGAGGATTGAATAAAATAGAACATAATATAAAATAGGTTACGTGGAATCTTTTGCAAATGATGTCATAGTAGAGATAATCATGCTGATAGGTTGTAGCAGCTGAATAAAATGTTTTAATTGGGGAATGGGGATGTGGCTTACTTCTAGAGCACTTGCCTAGTATGTGCAAGATCCTGGATTTGATCTCCAGCACAGCATGCACACATGTATACACACACACACACACACACACACACACACACACACACGACACACACACAAATGCTACTCATTGTTCTCGAAAAAACATTCTTGAAGTCTGAATATATTTATTTATCTAGGAGTTGTGTGCTGGCTTTTCTACCCAGGAGTCCTTTTTGCTTATTATTGTTTAAGTATACATTGTGGTTGGTGTACTTATAAAGTGACCTACTCAGTCACTTTCTATGTCCTTGGATTAGAATCAATCTCTTTAATTCCAGTGCTTGGGAGGCTGAGGCAGGAGAATCACAGGTTCAAAGCCAGCCTCAGCAACTCAGTGAGACCCTGCTTCTAAATAAAAAATAAAAATAAGGCTGGGATTACATGTAGGGGGATTAACGTTCCCCTGAGTCCAGTCCTTAGCACTGAGAAAGAGAGAGAGGGGGAGAGAGAGAGAGAAAATGATCTTTACCATTTTGATTTTGTGTAGCAGTCATACTTTACACTTTCCAAAAAGGAAATTAATCTTCCACATATCTGTGTACTTCCATAGCTCAGGGGCTTTTTTGAAACATCTCGGTATATTCACGATCCCTTATTAAGTCAGTTACACCCTAGTTTATTTTAACAGGATATGAATAAATAATAAACAATATATACACGCTGGGTGTGGTGGTGCACACCCAGCGTGTATATATTAAGTCAGTTACACCCTAGTTTATTTTAACAGGATATGAATAAATAATAAACAATATATACACGCTGGGTGTGGTGGTGCACGCTTGTAATCCCAGCGCTGGGAGGCTGAGACAGGAGGATTACAGGTTGAAAGCCAGCCTCAGCTACTTAGTGAGGCTCTCAGCAACTTAATGAGAACTTATTTCCAAATAAAGTATAAAAAATAGTTCTTGGAGTATAGCCCAGAGGTAGAAAAGCCCCTGGATTCAACCCTCAGTACCACAGAAAAAGAAAAAAAAAAAAAAAAATATATATATATATATATATATATATATATATATACACACACACACACACACATTGATATAGGTTAAAATAATCATTTAATCTCTGAGTTTTCCAAGATCTAACAAAGTAGTGAAGTAGTGTTTATTATATGCATTCAATTTTTATTGCTGTTGAATTACATAAATATAGTAATGACCATGATGGGTTCCATCTAGTCCTTCACGATCCTTTCTTTGTTTCTGATTCCTAATAACTTCACTCTGTCGAATTCTCCAGCTCTCTACTCACATTTTTGTGGTACTAGGGATTGAACTCAGGGGTATTCTACCTCCAAGCTACATTGCAAACCCCTTTTTACTGTTTGCTTTTAAATAGGGTTTCAATAGGTTGCTCAGAGACTATGTTATTGAGGCTGGTCTCAAACCTGTCATTTTCTTGTTTTAGCCTCCCAAATAGTGGAGTTATTACTGTGCTCCACCATGTCTAGCTCCGCTCCTCTTTAATAGATCTGAGCAAATATGCCCAGTGATTGCTAACTGTGCAGAAAAATATTCAATGTTTATTGGAATCCAGGCCAGGTAATTAAATTTGTTTCATCACTTCTAGGTTTATTTGGATTTGTTAACGTGACTTTCAATGTCTTAGTTGGTTTTGTGTTTGGAAATGCAACCTCTGCTTTGCCTTTGATTTCCCGTGTCTCCATTTTTAATCTTCCTCCCACCACTCAGTTTCTTCCCCAGCCCCACTTGCTCCAGCTTCTGCTACATTAAAGAAAGAAGAGCTCACTACTCAGCATGGATTTAAAGAGGACCTTCTTGCTGATTTGGTCTTTGTCTTCTCAATACAGCCCCCAGAGTGGATGAAGCTGTTAGACTGGGAATGTTTTGAATTAACTGACTCAATTATGAAGAATCCCTTAAACTTTCCCTTTAAATCTAATTCAAGCTTCTCTTTCCAGACTGATTCAATTAAGATTCATTTTAACTGCAGAACCCTGTCTTCATAATTGTTCTTTTAAAGTCTTCTAAAAGGCATGTATCAAATTCCCAAGTGCTGTCTGGCTTCTAGTTTTACCTCCAATTCCCTACTTAATGAAGCTGAAAAGAGTGGGTGATTATATTGTTCCTTTGTTTTTATTGGACAGACCCAAGAGAATTGAACCAATTCCGCTGAAATACTACTGATTTGAAATTTTCACAAGGATGTAGAACACATTCTGGGTATGTCCAACGTGGGAGAGTTATTTCCCATGCATTTTCATTCCGAAAATATTGAGCGTCTGTCATGTTGTAGCCACTCTCTGCCACATGCTGGGGTTTCAGTGATGTGTAGACAGTCATGCTCTTTGCCTGTGATCCTACTTTACAGTTCAGTGGAAAAGAAACAGTAGATAAGGCTGTGATAACGTGGTATGTGCCTTTGCAGAGATGCGCTTAGAAGACCACGTTGGCAAAGAGCTGGGATACATTTCTTCTTGGAGGTGTCTCAGGAAAGATTTCCTAAAGGAAAGTGACACTTAAACTTTGCCCAGAGGGTTAACATGAAGATAAAAAGATCCAGAAGAATTCAATTGTGTCATTCAGTTGTGAAGTAGGGATACACAAAAGGAATAAACTCACATCACTACATGAGTTATTGTCTGCCATATTTAACGGGAAAGTGTTAGGTCCTGTGTAAACATGAATGGGAACTGGGCTTATAAACATATCCTCTTCATCTTCTTACTCTTTTTCTTTCAGTTCCTCCTTTTTAAGAAAATGACAGATCCTAAGTAGCTTCTGTCTTGTATGGTTCCTCTAGAAGTGATTACCCTGCCAGGAATTCATGTCAGTTCCCCAGAATAAAACCCTACTGTGTTCTGCTTGGACCACCTGCTATGTGCACACATGCTCATTTGTTCATCCATCCCCAGTAGTGACTGCTCTAATCTCTGCTCTCAGTCAATCTCTGGATGCTGGAATGTGTGCATTCAGGCAGGCCTGCCATACACTGGAGGAAAGAGGCCACAGAGGGATAATTCTCAGCCAGTTGTTGAGGGGAGTTTCCTAAGAGCATCTTTGTAGACAAAATAAAAACTACACAATACGCTATACTACTTAAAGATAGGAAAAGTGTGTCTCCTGTGAAGTTCCTGAGCTGGGGAAGGAGTAATACTTTAGAGTAGCACTTCTCAAACATTCATGTGAACACAGATCATCTGAGAATTTTTATTTTGACATAATTTTATTCTTAAATGATACATAAAAACATAAAAAGTTGTGCATATTTATGGAGTACAATGCACAACGTTTTATGTTTTTATGTATCATTCACTTCAGCATCTGAGTTATTCCCTTTAACATTGTCCACTTGCATCCACATTGAAAAAAACAAAAGTGGTAGCATTGCATTTAGTATTCCATTGTGGGCGGATCTTGATTAAATCTGGTTCTGAGGTAGAACCTGGGGTGCGATTTTAAGTTCCCCAGTGATGTTGATGGACCTGATCCACGGCCACATTTTGAGAGGGAAAGCATTAGTGCTTCCACAGTGCTGTATGAGTGTGTGAATGTTGGGACCGCTGTGGCCAGTTGCACCATTGGGAGTGAGGGCTAATCCTGGGAAGGCCTGTTCCCTATCTTGGCCCTGTGATCCTTGGGTGGCTTGTTTGCGTGCACTTTCTTCCTTTTGGATTCTATGTCTGCAAAGTGAATGATTGGTACTAAGGAGCCCCCATTGAGAAGGTATCACTTTTGGGAAAGAGCACTGCCAAGTGAATCTGTGTTGACTCTATCTCTAACTGACTCTGGTTTCTTGGCCAGAATTTGTTCATTTTTTGTAGTACTAGGAATTAAATCCAAAGGCATTCTACCTCCAAGCTATAGCCACAGCTGTTTTCTTTTTCTAACAATGTTTTACTAGGTTGATGAGAGTTCCTCAAACCCATGATCCTTCTGTCTCAGTGTCTCAAATACTGTGACTACAGGTGTGAGCTACCATGTGCAGCTTGGCTGTGTTTCTTAAGCATCTCAACTTCTTTGGTTATTCCCCATTTACCTACAGGATCTATTTCTCAACCTGATTGTTTCTCAGGATGGCTTTTATTTGTGATTCTTAGAAGATTGAAGTAAAAGAGGAGAAAGAGGCCAATGTTTTGACTTTTTT